>NW_027412554.1:3083098-3123509 GCF_025532065.1 Leptinotarsa decemlineata | reverse complement strand
AAGTAAAATAAATATTCAAATAATTACCATGCAATTATTTCGCTCCGTGGATACCTTCTTAGATAGAATAGGAATAGAATAGAATAATAGAAATATCCTTTTATTCGCCATAAAAAATACAATAGTATTATAAGGTTTTGTCAATATATCATATACCATATGAATATCATAAAAACACTAAATGAATAAATAAAAAATAAACAAATAAGGAAATGAGATGTGAACAATTTCAATATAAATATCACTGTCTACGTATATTGTAAATTCAAAATATTAGTTGGTGTTGAAGTCAAATGATAAAAAATCGTCGATACTATAAAAAGCGTTTTCCAGGCAGATATTCTTCATATAATTTGTAAACGAGGCTGTATTTAAGTTTTTTATATCTTCTGGTAGTTTGTTAAATAAAATAGGACCATAATAATTTTTCGAAAAACGGCAGTGATTTAGTCTTGTAAATTCAATTTTAATCTGTTGTGCTTGTCTGGTGTTATGTGAATGATAATCGTTTTGATTCAGGTATAAGTGAGGATTTTTTTTTACATAATTTATACATGAATAGACGTAAAGAGAAGGTAATGTAAATAATTTATTATTAATAAATGTTGTTTTAACGTCTTCTTGATATCCCAGTTTGAAGATAACTCGCAAAACTTTTCTTTGCAGTCCAAACACTCTTTTTGCATGAGGCGAGTGCCCCCAGAGTACTAGACCATAAGATACATGGGACATAAAAAGTGAATGATAAGCAGTGATAATGGTTTCAATAGATGAGATGCCCATTAAACTTCTTATAATATAAATGCTCGTTGCCAATTTTTTGCAAATAAAATCTACATGTTTTTCCCAAGAGAGCTTTGGATCCATTTGGAATCCAAGAAATTTAATCGATTCATTTTGGTCTATAGGCAGTTGTTTGTGTGTAAAAAAGTAATGTTGCGTTTTATTTGTATTCAATTTTAATTTATTATTTGTCAGCCATCTATTAGCATTCGATTCTGCTACTTTCATTTCTTTAACTATAGCCTCGTAATTTGTGTTTTGGAGCGTTAATGACGTGTCGTCAGCAAATTGCGTAATCTCAGAGTCATCTTCAGTTTTGAAATCAATCACATAAATCAAGTATAGAACTGTCCCAAAACCGAACCTTGGTAGACTCCGTTTTTTATTTCTTTGGTATCAGATGCCTTATTATTCAAAAAAACGTATTGTCTGTGTTCCGATAGGTATGATCTAACAAGGTTAATTGAGTTTTCCTCAAATTTGAACCTCTCCAATTTTTTAAGCAGAATTTCATGTGACACACAATCGAATGCCGCCTGAAGATCGCAGAACACTGTTCCTGTGTGGACACATTTCTGAAATCCTACGACGATTTTATTTACCAGCTGCATTACAGCGTCCGTGGTTGATTTTCCGTTCCGGAAACCGTATTGGTAATCTGGAATGATGTTATGTACCTCAAGGTGTTCTACTAACTGCAATTTCAGAGCTGCTTCAAATATTTTGCCGATTACGGGAAGTATTGAGATGGGTCTCAGTTTACATAATTCTTCGGCATTTTTTTCTTTCGGTATTGGGATCACTTTAGTAATTTTAAGGCAATCAGGAAAAATTCCTGATTTTATTGCTTCGTTTATCAACTTTGTTAAGGGTGAGATTATGATATTTTTGATTATTTTTATTAAAAAGATATTTAGTTCATAATGGTCAGCACTAGTTTTATTTTTCATTTTATTTATTATATTTCTAGTTTCATTAAAGGTTACTTCCCTAAATTTAAAGTTTGGGAAACAGCTAAAATTTCCTGGCAATGGAGAGATTACATGTGATTGGGTTTGTACTATACTGTGATATATATCGTCTGCTTTGTTAATGAAGAAGTCATTTATCTCATTTTCGTTTAGTTTGATTTCTGTCTGTTTTTTTGTTTTGCCCCTCTCTTCATTTATTATATCCCAACACGTTTTATTAATATTATTCGAATCCTTTATTTTCCTGTTATTAACTCTCTTTTTGTAATATTCAGTTTTTGTTTGTATTCTTTTTGATATTCTTTTTTTAGATTTTTTATATGCATATCATTAGAAATTTGGCATAGTTCTGATACGAGCTGTAATTGATTTTTCATGGTTTGGAGCTCATTTGTGTACCAGTATTTTTTACTGCTTTGTTTGTTATTATTTTTTTGTTTGAGAGGAAAACAATTTTCCATACATGACTTGAGTATGTCAATAAATTTCAAAAATTTTTTGTTTATACTCCATTCATTACAATCAACGAAATCCCAATTCTGCATATCTAATTTCTGGAAAAAATTAAATTTTTTTTTTTCATTTCTGTAGGATCTGTAATATATTTGTTGCTATTACGTCCATTATCACTGCTTAGCATTAATTTCATATTTACGATATTATGGTCGGATAGGCCCGGATCCCATACTCTCGTGAGTGCATCCGTCTCAAAGTTCAAGAGAAAATTATCAAGGGTATTTTCATTTCTCGTTTTATGGTGGATTTTTTCATGAAAGTTAAAAGAATTTATCAATTGTGTGAATTTTTTAGTCTTAGGGTTTTTTTTATCATTAAAATGTACATTAAAGTCTCCGTTTATGATTACTTTTTTGAAGTTAAATATTTTTTCCAATAATAAGTTGAAGTTTTTTAGGAAGATTTCAAAATCTCCGTTTGGGCTACGATATATTGTGATTATTAAGAGCTGAAAATCAACCAGCTGGATAGCCGTTAACTCACAGTGTATTTCCACTGATAGATTTTGAAGGTCAGTCCTGTTTTTGTACTTCATTCCTTCTTTACAGAGAATCATTACCCCACCCCTTTCGAAGTTACATCTAGCATAAAACGAACAAACGTCATAATTTTCAATTGCAAAACTTTCGACCTCTTGCCTTGTTAGGTGATGTTCATCTAAACAAACTATGTCGTATTCAAAGTCTTCTAATAATATCGATTCCAAAAGCAGTTTTTTGTTTTCTGAGTGACTGAACATTAGCAAGTAGAATAGATACCGAACTTTCTTTGTTTTCATCTCTCAAAGTAATGTTCTGATGTAAGAGGGTTGTAGTTGACGGGGGTTTTAGTTGGGTTGCGTCTGTGTTAGAGGATCCATTATGTTTGCAGGCATCCTCTTCCTGGCTAAAAAATGTGACACTACCGCTCCATTTGGCCATATTTCCTTCTTCCATGCGTTTTTTGAGTGTTCTTTATTTAAAGTAACCTTCATGGGACATATATTTCTGGTCTCTTGGATTGATGCACTTCGCATTTCACCCCGGGAAGATTTGGTTCTAATATTCTCTCTAAGTCTTCTGGTTTTGTTTCTGGTTTCAATCTTGTTACGTGTAGTGATACAAACTTGGGAACAGCATTTGAACCTCGAAGAATTGGTCGCTTTGTCCCACTAGGAAACGACGCTTTCTCCTCTGTTGCACTCTCACATTTTCCCAGCCTTCCTCGTCCGTGTTGTTCGGTTCTTTTATATGGTTTGACCCTAACTGTTGCAGGTTTCTTATCGTTTTCATTTGAGTTGCTTGTAATATTGCTGTATTTACTTGTGATGCTGAGATATATTTTTCCTGATTTTTATGGGTTGAGGTGGATGCAGTGACCTGCACCGGCGGGTCATTAGCCACTACCACTTTAGCGTAGGAATTTTCAATTTCTTGTCTCTCGCTTTGAAATTTGGGAATATCGTTTGTCTTCAAGGGTCTATTTGTGGTATTCAAGCTTGATTCATTTTTTGGGCTATTTTCCAGTGGAGGGAGTATTTGATAAATTTTCTCTTGGAGGAACTGAATTTTTTCATTTAGTCCTCGAATAATTTGGTTTTTATGTTTCAATATTGTTTTTAGGTACATTATTTCTTTCTTCAGTGGTTCTTCATCGAAACTTATTTGCTCTTCGCTAAAAGACAATTCTAAACTTCCTTCTTCGTTGAGGTTATGTACGTCGTTCACGTTATTTTGGCAGCAAATCATGCCATCGCTCCTGAATATAACATTTTTGAGTCTTTTTGCACAACTTGGATGAGCTACCGAGTTGCACTCGTTGCATTTTATACCGTTTTTCACTTTATTCGAGCAATATTTACAGGTAACTACCGACACGTCCGCCATGTTATTGTGTTTATACAAAATACCAAGATAAAAGATAAAAGTTCTGAAAATTTCAATACTTTGTTTATAATAATTTTTTTAAATAAACAAATAAAGAAAAAACACAATAATGTTGTGAACATTTTTTTTCTCATTTGTTATTATTTTGTCGATAAAAGACATTTATAAACTGAAACAAATGATTTGTTTATAAATTTTTTTGTAAAAAAATGGCCTATTTCAATATTTGAAAAACAAATTGCAACTTTATAGAGAATTGTCAATTATAATTTTAAAAAATTTCCCAATAATAATTATAATTGTTTTAATCATTTTTTTATATATATCTACTGTTCAAATAATTAGTTAAGACTTTTTTTTCTAAAATCATAATTAACAGTTCTCTACAAAATAACAAAAAAGATTCGATTAACAATTTCATTGTTTATCTACTGAATAATTTGTTATAAACAAATACGCAACGTGGCTCAATTTTTTTTAAAGTTATAAAATTATAAAACACAACAAGAGCATACAGAAATCGAAGACAATTTTTTTCCATTATTTATTCAATTTTGATAATACACGTGCTGCAAAAGTTGGACCAGCTGATCCATTTGTTGACTTTAATGCTCATATAACTTTTAAACTATGAGAGATACGACAATAAACTTTCGGGACATTTTTGTAGATAATTAAATTATCTTTCAAATGTCATCTTGCATATATTTTTTAGTTATTGTTATTTTGTTGTTTTAGGAATTTGTTTCTAAAAAATAACGATTTCCCGTTTTCACAAATTTTCAGGCTAACAGCTCAGTAAATAATGCCAATTCGGATATTGAACTTCAGAGCAATTTTGTTATCGAGATGAAAATGAAAATAATGATTCTGATGATGGAGATGAGGATTTCGAATACGGCATGGTCACTGATCAACAAAATAAAAAAAGACAGCTTATCAAAAAATTATTAACAGAATCTTCGGAGCAGATTCAGACGAAAAAGAAATGGAAGAATCTAGAGATCAAGAAGAAGATGAAGCAGAAGAGAAAGAAGAGCAAAAAATCGAAAACCTCCCGAGTAACAAATGAAAAAGAATAGCACGTTCACTTCCAAACCTAGATATTGCAAGTACATACTTCAAAAAACTTCCCCCCCAAAGAACAGAGGAAAAGACGAAATTAATAAAATAAATTGACTGCTTTATTATTCTTGATATAATAAAAACGAATATTTTCGACGCTAATTGTGATATTACGATTGAAATTCTGTATTTGAAAGGAATAAACTGCTTTCAGTTATATAAATATCATATCTACTCCCAAAATTTAGCGAAATTCATTAATAGCTTATGAAAAAATGAACAAATAAACAGATAATCAACTGCAACTGTAAGATAATTTATAGTTTAACAAAATTGCTCCGGAGTTCAATATCCGAATTCGCATTATTTACTGAGCTGTAAGCCTGAAAAGTTGAAAAAAACTCGAGGAAATCGTTAATTTTTACAAACAAATGCCTAAAACAACAAATAAACAATAGTTAAAAAATATATGCAAGGAAACATTTGAAGACGATTCAATTATCTACAAAAATGATCTGAATGTTTATTGTCGTATCTCTAATAGTTTGAAAGTTATACGAGTATTAAAGTCAACAAATCAGCTGCTGCAACTTTTGCAGCAAGTGTATTTTCAAAATTGAATAAATAATGGAAAAAAATTGTTTTAGGCATTTTTATTCTCGTAATTGTTTTTGTAATTTTTATAACTTCCAAGAAAAAAATTGAGCTAAGAGGTACTAATTGTTAAGTCAATAAACAATGGAATTGTTATTGAATTTTATTCTGTCATTTTGTAGAGAACTGTTAATTATGAATTTATAAAAGCAAAAAATTTCTTAACTGATAATTTGATTAGTAGATATATAAAAAAACTATAATAAACAAAAAAATATTATTATTAAGAATTTTTTTCAATCATAATTGGCAATTAAAATAATAAACAAATGGAGATAGAAATTATTTGTTTCAGTTTATAAATATCTTTTATTGACAAAAAAACGATAAAATAATGATGAATGAAGTTACATTTTTTTTACAACATTATTGTGTCTTTTCTTTTATTGTTTACTTCAAAAAATTATTATAAACGAAGTATTTTGTTAATTAACACTGGTCTAGATTATTGAAAAATTAACTTTGATGAAAAATTCCAACGGAATCAGTTCTCTAAGGTGTTTAGATCATATCATGAATTTTTAAAATTTTTCTATTTACTTCACGTACCTCAAAAACATTATTTTCAAGTTACGTACTCGCTTAGAGGCCATGCGCGCAACCTAAAAGTGGCGCGCGGGCGGCTATTTTCAGCGTTAAATCAAAATTATACATTATGGAGTTACCGTTTCGGGAAGTCGAAACTCTTTTTTAGTAAATTTTCCTTCTCTTCAAGGATCTTTTTTCAAAATTCAAAAATATTTATAGTTTACGAACTATAAACAACAAAACTGCACACTGCTTTCTAGGGTCTTTAATTGTTTATAACTTTTAGAATTTTTTATGAACAAATTTACTTTTTTTCACAATGATATAGACAATATTCCTTGTCGAATGAGCCTAACCATTTAATTTTACAAAAAGTATGTCCATTTAACACAAATCTAAACTTAAAGCCCAGACTAATTCATATAAACGTATTTCTGAATTCGTGAACTCGTATACTAACAAAGTCACCGACAAAGAGAGGATAGCGCTATGTTGCGACATCTCCGGGTCTCACTTTGCACGCAGTAAATAAATCGAAGGCACCTTTGGAATACACGAATGAAAATATACGGGAGGAACAGCGACCTCAAGCGCCAACCATTGAACTGAAATATATGCGGTGAACGGGTGGCGATGAAACTCTCAGGACTGATGGAAATGCACCTACCATCTGAATGGGGTTGGCAAAAGTGATATACACTGATGAATTTCATTAGTTCGGACTCCCATTGTCTGTCTATATTCTGAACTAAAAAAGAAGAATTAAAAATTAAAGAAGAAGAAAAAATGAATCAAGCAAAAAAAAACCTGAAATTAAATAATAGTGAAATAAAATATACAAGTGAAAATTGAACAAATTGAACAAAAAAAATAAAATTAAATATTTAGGAGATTCCAAGCCAAGTTAATTCACGTTTCGATTGTTAGTATCCACAGTCGTTTTCGGGTGATGACTGGACTGATATTCTACCTGTTTACTCAGTGCGATTTTTTTCTTTGAAAATTAACGGTTGTTTCGGTGTTGCAATGAGTATGAAGATTAATTTTGTTTCGGTTGGCAAAATTTCTCCTTAATATTTAAATAAAAGTCCCCGCACATTTCTTATGAGAAATGGCTTGCCGTGAATTTTGCCGAAATTAAGTCTGAACTAGTGAAATTCATCATGAAACATTGTCAATCACTTTAAACAAACCCCCCAGTATGTTCTACCTTGAAAATGGGTTGTTCCATCGCGAATGGCGGTCAGTATATATCACTTTGACCTAGCCCATTCAGGTGGTAGGTACATTTTGAGCCTTTTCATCAATCCTGAGAGTTTCATCATTCTACAAGCACTAAAAAAGTTACAATATTGAAATTAACCTGACGTTTTGTACTACCAAAAAGACACTTAGCCAGAAATGTATTTGGTTTACCCCATGGTTGTATGGGGTGGAAAACGCAACCCCTAAAATTTATTTCCAATGTAACTTTTTGTCTTATAATTTGTTTACCATTTAAAAATTTATTTCCGATAGCTTGTTTCATTCTAAAAAAAATATCTCTTGGGTTTTTTGCCCAAAATAAACCAGTTCGCAGCAAAAAATTATTTTACGAACAACTACAGATATACATCGTCATAAATGCGAAAATATAAATAATCTATCTAGTAGGTCGCTATCAGCGACAGTGACAATTAAATTGGTATGACGCTGTCAGTTTGTGAATTTTTGAAATTGAATTAATACTAATTGTGTGTTGTTGTTCTGTTCTTAATTTGTTACTTCAATAATTCACTTGTTATTAAAATGCCATACACAAATGAGGAAATGGCTGATATGCATTACGTTTACGGTCTGTCGCAGGGGAATGGGTTAGAAGCTTCTAGAAGATATGCTGAAATGTGACCTCAAGGGCAGCATCCTTCACATAGAATATATGCCCGACTTCATCAAGTACTGTTAGTGAGGTTGGACGTGTCAAAAAAATTTACATTTAAACAATTGAAACTATGAATTTTGTAGCTTTTCCCTGAAGATGATAATAAATGTTATCGAAATATTGGAATTACTTGTGTTATAAGACTACACTTCCGTTCTGCTGATCACCCAAAGATAATTCCCAAGTTTTGTTCTTAGGTAGTCAGCAAAGACTGTTCAGTATTATTTAACTTCTACTTTTTTATAAAATATGTATATTCAGAACAGGGATAAGCTGATATTTCCGTGCCTGAAACAGAAATATCTATTAACTACGAATGTTATAACAATTTTTGTTCAATATTTACCAAAGACGAGTCCAGCGAGGTCGATAGTACGAGTAAGGTTCATCGTCAGGTATGTTGATTTGCTTTTGAGTAGATAGCCAAAATAATGACCGTTTACTAATTGTTTTCATCATTTTGGGAATTCGTAACAAAATAACATAACCCCACTTCTGCTTGTTATCTGAAGGTTCATTAGAACTACTAGGTCACTTCATTATAAATATTGTAGCGTTTATAAAAACCTACTGTACTTTTCATTTAATTTTCATTTCACCGGAGGTAATCCTAATTGATTTTAAAGAAAGTTTCTGAGGAGTAGGCAATCCAATTTACACCTTTTGCCTCGCTAGGATTTTCACTTCTCATTACACATATGGTATTTAGTTTCTGGTACAGATTGTTAAGTTTTTTTCCAATAGGACCGATTCATTCGGATCCCTTCGAGGTAGATTTTCTATTTCCGTTAAACCGAAAGTCAGGAATGAGATGTTGCCAAAATTATTTGGGTGAATTCCTCAGAATAGACTTGCGCTGTAGGTGATTCTTGATTATGAGAACGGCAAGGAGTGGTGTTATTTTTTTGGAAAGGAGTGATGAACGAGAATCTCGAGAGGGGATTTGTTGAGTGGTGAGCCGTGTGGTCCATTTTCAAGAACTAGAACGATATCGTTTCGGATATAGTTTCATGTATAAATTTTGAGAGTTCCATAAAAGGTTGCACTTCCTGAGGATTCTACTGGGTCACAACCACTTTTCCAGAACGAGCGACGCCATTTCCTTGAAGACGTTATTCGTGATTTTATTGGTTAACGGAACCCTTCATTTAAGAAGGTATGAAAATTCATTTCGAACCTTTCAATTGCGTATGAGATTCACCTTTTAGTGAATCGAACTTTTGAATGAATTTCCATTATGGAAATTGTTTTTTTAGGGTTTTAGTATTGGAGACTTTTTACAATAGTTTTTCTGCTGAAGAGCCTCTACAGAATTTGCTTGGAATCATTAAAGAGGGAAAAACAAGGACTTCTTTCTCTGGTTGCCTTACGGAATAGATTTTCAGTTAATATACCTAATGGTGGGTTTTTCATTCGTCCAGTCCGATAAATGTTATTGTCTACGTCCACAAGATAGTCTAAGTCCATATTAATTATTAGAAGAGTACGTGCTCCAAGTCTGTCCCGTTCCTGATCGAAGAAAACTGCAGCTACAGCTCGACGAGAAACTGACAGGCAAATATTACTTACATTTGACTCATTTTTTTCGAAAATCACAACTTTTTGCTTCAGAAATACTGTTTTATTAACATGATACAATTATTGAATTTTGAGTTAATCCATTCATAATGTAAACCTGAACTGAGTGTACTCTGGTGAGGTAATTTTAATACCATTCCTAATAGTTATTTTAGGAATCTTATAAGTAATAATTTTCCTGATATTTTTACCTGGACTATCCTTAGGTAAATGAAAGCGTATTACGACCATTATTGGATTATTACAATTTGTTTTACACATGATTAAATGGCAAATTTGGAGTACATTCAGATTTTAATTTCTACCCGTATTCAATTTACCAGCCAATATTTTGTGAATGTCAAGTACCTTCAGAATATCTGATTTTTATAGTTTCATTTCATTGCCGTGGTTTAAAGAACTAAATTTGATTAGATTTGGTTTCACAGTCGACCAGATCATGTATCCATTCATTTTATTGACTGTGTGGCGCTCAACTTAAATCTTTATAAAACAAAATATTCAATTGCTGAAATTTCATGATACAGAAAATTTTCTTTGAACGAAATCCATAGTGCATACCGACGAAGAGCTGCCGTACGCATTGTGTCTATCTTTCGAGTAAATAAGTAAATCTTTCGAGTAAATAAAAATAAGTTTTGTATTACATGAAAGATAGGGTCACAATATCAGGGTTCCCAACTTAAAATATAGAGAACGACACTAATGAAAAAAGATTGAAAACAAGCGGGGTTTTTTTGTTAAATATGAAAAAAAGGAGAGTGGAGGAGAATGATCGTTTTTTCTGTGTTCTAGAAGGATTGGAAAGACGTGTGTCGCTTGTTTGCGGATTTTTCTTTGAAACTCTTGTAATTATTGCGGAAAAGTTAGTCAAAGGAAGGTCCTCTGACTATTTCAAGAAAATTTGTTCCCGAATTACACAAGTTTGCTAAATTCACATGGAATAATTACTACTCAAGGCCACCCATCATCGAGGTAGGTTTTATCAGCCTTTGCATGTATTACATTCAAATTTGAGTGAACCCGGTTAAACTTTTCGTGAATATGTTCTTTTTAGGGCTTTTTTTTCTTTTGCTACTTGATATTTTACGTTACGTGGCCTTATCAACTACCCTACTTTACATCAATTTGCCTTTACGTAACGGTTCAGTTCAGCTTGGTTTTACTTACCATTGAAGATAAGGGTCGAAGATCTAGTTGAAGATAGCCCGGGGTAGTATTCATCACACAAGCCTGGATCATTGGTTGAAAAATAAATTCATCCAGGAGCGCAATCACTCTCCAATTTGAACATTCAGTCGAAGTGATGACGTAGCGAGTATTTTGGATGCTTCCTTCGTACGCCTAGGCCTACCCTGCTACGCTGTCACTCTCGACAAGACAACATTCTCCTACGAAGCTGAAGCCAGGGTGGAAAACACAATAACTATCACAAGTGAGCTGTATCGTTATTCATACTGTTTTTCTGGCTAAAACTAAATCAAGTTTTTTTTCGACCAGATATATCTTGTCCTCCGATTATGTACTTACTTCTGTGAACTTTTGGTATCGATACCTTAAGAGGACTCCTTACTGGATATAAACGTTATCGGTTACCCCTGGCTATTTGTTTGAATAACGTTGAAATAGAGAGCTAGAGCTTGATTTATTTTGTTGTTCTTTTTTTTTTGTTGGAAATTATACAACTCCCTACAATCACTCATCATAGTGAATATTACTGGAGTTTTTTCCCAACACCAAATCGTTATTTTTAACACCTCGACACGTGTTTCGATCACCAAGTGATCATCTTCAAAGAGGAAGATTAAAAAACTACAGGAGTCCTCTTAAGGTATCGATACCAAAAGTTCACAAAAGTAAGTATATAATCGGAGGACAAGATATATCTGGTCGAAAAAAACTTGATTTAGTTTTAGCCAGAAAAACAGTATGAATAACGATACAGCTCACTTGTGATAGTTATTGTGTTTTCCACCTTGGCTTCAGCTTCTTAGGAGAATGTTGTCTTGTCGAGAGTGACAGCGCAGCGTAGCAGGGTAGGCCTAGGCGTACGAAGAAAGCATCCAAAATACTCGCTACATCATCACTTCGACTGAATGTATAAATTGGGAAGTGATTGCGCTCCTGGATGAATTTATTTTTCAACCAATGATCCAGGCTTGTGTGATGAATACTACCCCGGGCTATCTTCAACTAGATCTTCGACCCTTATCTTCAATGGTAAGTAAAACAGAGCTGAACTGAACCGTTACGTAAAGGCAAATTGATGTAAAGTAGGGTAGTTGATAAGCCCACGTAACGTAAAATAACAAGTAGCAAAAGACGAAAAGGCCCTAAAAAGAACATATTCGCGAAAAGTTTAACCGGGTTCACTTAAATTTGAATGTAATACATGCAAAGGCTGATAAAACCTACCCTGTATATATATATATATATATATATATATATATATATATATATAATATATATATATATATATATATATATACAGGGTCCTGCAACAGTGGCGCGGTGTTCCATATCTCTATATAGGAAGCAGATAGGAATCTAATTTTCTATAATATTACCTTATTGCTCGAGCTCGACAAAATAAAAATATTGGCGGTCACACAGGGTGTTCGATTTTTTCTGGGCGGATCCCAACTGTGTTTTTTTAAATGGCAACCTATATTTTTTATCGCTTTTTCGGTTTCTTCATAGAAAATAAAATAAACTTTATGTATATCTGCACTTCGAAAATATTAATGGTTTTCGAGATATCTAGCATGACAGGTTTTTTTTCCAATATTCGTCACTCAGAATATTTGAAATTATAAAGTGGTGCCAAGTCCAGTTGAAATTTTTTTTTGGTCGAATATTCTACATTGGTAACTCTCTCAAACGATATATCTGAAATCGACCTGTGATATACAGGGTATGAAAAACCGCTTGCCAAATATTGTAAATGAAAATTTGCAAAATCTTCCTTATTGATCCATAAGAAGCGCCAACGAAACCTCTACAAATTTCATTAAGTATTCCCTATGGCTAAGTTCAATAGTTTTTCTTAAATGAGCATTTCTTTCGAAAAATGGTCATTTTTTCAAAGCGAAATCCATTTGACGACTGATAAGAATATACAAAAAATACCCTTTCCTTAAAATATCGCCCATTCCTAAAATTACCTATTGCTAGATAAACAAGTTGCGAATTACACCACAAAATGGACGTTCTTGAATAGTTACAATAATTTCAAAAATCTCGGAATTTGTGCCATATTCTTTCGGTCTAAAACAACCTTTCAGCGAATGAAATATTTATTGGAAATCAAGTAGTCTGGCAAATGACAGAACAAAATATTTGGCTGCAAATGAATATTGAAATTTTTAGTCAATCGTGAAGTTGAACTGTCGGTATAATTTCATCAGAATGTTGTTATCAAAAAGTGATTTGATTGATATGATTTTCATATTAGGTGAATCAGACAGGAATTGTTTATTGGCAAGTAGAATTTATTCTCAACGGTATCCAGATAGAAGGCATCCAGATGAAAGATCTTTCCGAAAGGTCTTGGGACGATTTTTTGAAACTGGATCTATTAATTATTCCAAACATGAGCGCATCAAGCCAGCTACTAATGAAGATAATGAATTGCAAGTTCTTCTTGCTGTTGAAGAAGATCCTAGTAGGAGTCAACGACAAATTGGGGAAATAGTGGATATAAGTGAGAGATCAGTGCAACGAGTATTGAAGAAACATCGCTTGCATCCATACCACGTTCAGTTACATCAAGAACTACTGTATGCTGATTTCGAGAAAAGAGTGAGATTTTGCAATTGGGCCATGAACAAAATTCGTCGAAACGAATATTTTTTCAATAATATTTTATGGTCGGATGAATCGACATTCCATAAAAATGGATTTGTAAATCGACATAATTACCATTATTATGCGACAGAAAATCCTCACTTATTGAGACAGGTGGATTATCAACATAGGTGGTCGATAAATGTCTGGGGAGGCATCATTGGAGAATATGTAATTGGTCCATACTTTTTTGAGGGACATATGAATGGTGCAATGTATCTCAATTTCTTACGAAATGATTTACCAGGTTTGTTAGATAATATTCCTCTTGACCTCCGCAATAGAATGTGGTTACAACATGATGGTGCACCTGCTCACTATTCGGCAGAAGTGAGAGATCATCTAAATGAAGTATTTCCCAATAAATGGATAGGACGGAATGGGCCTGTACGGTGGCCCGCTAGATCACCAGATTTGACGAAACTAGATTTTTTCTTATGGGGATACATAAAAAATATGGTTTACGTTGAGCCACCAACTTCTCCCGAAAATATGCGACTTAGAATAACGAATGCTTTTCGCAGCATTACACCAGCTGTCTTGCGCAGGGTAGAACAGTCTTTCAAACATAGACTTCAGCTCTGCATTCAAGAAAATGGAAGACATGTTGAACATATTTTATAAAAGTTTCATTATCAACCTTAATTAAACTCTCCCTTTTGTAGTTTTGTAATTTGCCAGTTGACAAATTTGAATATCTGGAACTCAAGCTCTGAATGAATATAATAACATGAAAAAAATAGTTATTTATAATGTTTCTTTCTTTTAACTTGTTTGGTTTGATATTGCACGATTTATGAGTGAAATTCTGCATCCAATGAAAAAATAATTTTCCATTTAGCAAAAAGTGATAGGTACATACATTTATTTCGTTAAAAAATATTTGTTTGGACACCTTCTAATGTACAAAATTGAAACAAGATATCTTTCGTATATTTTTATCAGTCGTCAAATGGATTTCGCTTTGAAAAAATGACCATTTTTCGAAAGAAATGCTCATTTAAGAAAAACTATTGAACTTAGCCATAGGGAATACTTAATGAAATTTGTAGAGGTTTCGTTGGCGCTTCTTATGGATCAATAATATACAGGGTGTTCCATTTAATCTAAGGAAGATTTTGCAAATTTTCATTTACAATATTTGGCAAGCGGTTTTTCATACCCTGTATATCACAGGTCGATTTCAGATATATCGTTTGAGAGAGTTACCAATGTAGAATATTCGACCAAAAAAAATTTCAACTGGACTTGGCACCACTTTATAATTTCAAATATTCTGAGTGACGAATATTGGAAAAAAAACCTGTCATGCTAGATATCTCGAAAACCGTCAATATTTTCGAAGTGCAGATATACATAAAGTTTATTTTATTTTCTATGAAGAAACCGAAAAAGCGATAAAAAATATAGGTTGCCATTTAAAAAGACACAGTTGGGATCCGCCCAGAAAAAATCGAACACCCTGTGTGACCGCCAATATTTTTATTTTGTCGAGCTCGAGCAATAAGGTAATATTATAGAAAATTAGATTCCTATCTGCTTCCTATATAGAGATATGGAACACCGCGCCACTGTTGCAGGACCCTGTATATACATGGTGTCCCTGGACTTCCTCTTTTCCTCCCGGGAATGTATAGATGGGGTCAAAATATCACCAGTACTTCATATAACTTTTTTTCTTAAAAGTCTTCGTAACCAAGTTAGGGGCCTTCGAAGTTACAAAATGAAAAATGTTTTTCTTTGATAACTTTTCAAGTGAATATTCAAAATCATCCAAATTTTGGTAATGGACTAAACAAATGAATTCCGTCGATGAGCTTTCATGCAGGAGTCAGTTGTTTTGCTACAAAGTCAGTAACGGACTACCCCCGATGGTCACACCCCAAAACTTTGAAATGACAGATATTTTTCAATATTTTTCAACAAAATAAGGTTACTTGGACAATTTTATGAATAAAAGTACTCGTGTGGAAAGTCGATCGGAGCAACGAGTCTTGATAAAAATGTAGTTCTACTCGACATCAAACCCGCTCGTCCACCATTATTTGAAATGAATAATTATCAAAGCAGAAATAATAATGATAACGTTAATTCAACAACATTTATAACAGGAATAATACAATGTATGCTAAAATGAAGTCGTAAACAAAAAGTACAGTACCTATATGGAAGTTTAAGTCACAATTGTGATAGCAGATATTTTTTCAAAAGAAACATCAAGTTCTGTAGATTCGTGGTGTTTTTAAACTAACAAGCTACTCTACTATGAAATATCGAATTCATTCCATATTTTGTATGTACATAATACGTGTGGAATAATCACGTTTCGTGTTGATCAGTTATCTGAATCTCATGAAACTCAACATTCGAATGTTTCAAATTCTTCTTCACAGCTAAACTGTTGAGGAGTTTCACTGATAATTATAATTTTATGGGAGAAATTCTTTAACACGAATTTAAATTTAGCTGAAAAAACGCAAATCGGAAAAAATATTTACTATACTAATAAAAAGCAAACGAATGAACTACAAAAACGGCTGCACATGATCAGGTGAAAAATATCCAGGAAATAATTATGTTCCATTTCTTTCACAGATGTTGACAAAAAAACCTTTTAGAAAGTTTTAATAAAAAATGAGAAACTGGAATGCGATTTTGTTTTGTTGAGTGGTGCGTTGTCATATGACTATCATTGTATTGTCAATATTCTATAGGATATTTTGAATTTTTTTGATATGGCCGAACAGTTTACATTCAATGAATATACAGTTATGCATGTATTTTATGGACGAGCATTTTGTAATGCTGCAGAAGCTCGTCGTCTGTATTCCGAGCATTTTCCCTTTCGAACGGTACCGTCAAGAGAAACATTCGAGCGTGTCGATCGCAGCTTGAGGGAGACAGGTATGTAATAATTGATAATTAATTTGAGCACGTTGTTTTATTTCGATATTATTGTAGGTACAGTTTTGCCAAAACGAGGTGGTGAGGGCGCTCCTAGGACTGTACGTACCGTTGTATTGGAGGAAAATATTTTGGAAGCCGTCGCTGATGATCCTTCAATGAGCATCAGAAATCTATTAGAACAGTTCCATACATCCAAGTCCACTATTCATAGAATAATTAGGGAACAACTGCTCCACCCATTTCACATCCAGAAGGTACATGCCATGACACCTCAAGATTTTCCAGCACGACTGGAATATGCCAATTGGTTCATGGATAGGCAAAGAGAGGATATGACTTTTATTAATCGAGTTTTATTCACTGATGAAGCAGGTTTCAGTAGAGATGGAGTTATCAACTCTCATAATCTCCATATATGGGCCGAAGAAAATCCCCATGGGATATTGCAAACCAAACACCAACGGAAATTCAACGTGAATGTTTGGGCTGGTATCATAGGAAACCATCTTATAGGACCATTCGTTCTACAGGACCGATTGAATGGAGAACGTTATTTGGAGTTCATTCAGAACGATTTGAATGGACTTTTGGAATATGTTCCATTGCAAACCCGAAGAGATATGTGGTTTATGCATGATGGCGCTCCTCCTCATTTTAGTTTGATTGTGCGTGACCATCTGAACCATATTTTCCACAATAGATGGATTGGTAGAGGTGGGCCATATTCATGGCCATCGCGGTCTCCGGATTTAAATCCATTGGATTTCTTTCTGTGGGGGCATCTAAAAAGCCTTGTTTACGCTACACCTATTCACACAAGAGATGCATTGTTGAATAGAATAACATTACATTGTGAAGCCATACGAAACGACCCTGGAATGCTATTTCAAGTACAGAGAGGGTGTCTTCGCAGACTAAGAAAATGTATAGAGAGAGAAGGTGGTCATATCGAGCAGTTTCTGTAGCGGATTTTTCATTTCTGTTTGCTCTTGAGGCTCTTGAGTTTCGTTAGTTAAACGTGTTTGCATTATAAAAATTCGTTATGAACATTTTACCTATCATTTCCATTTTCCTTAAAAACTAATATTTTCGAATAATGGTAGACATCTCAGGATAAATGTTGTTGAATTAACGTTATCATTATTATTTCTGCTTTGATAATTATTCATTTCAAATAATAGTGGACGAGCGGGTTTGATGTCGTCGAGTGAAACTACATTTTTCTCAAGACTCGTTGCTCCGATCGACTTTCCACACGAGTACTTTTATTCATAAAATTGTCCAAGTAACCTTAATTTGTTGAAAAATATTGAAAAATATCTGTCATTTCAAAGTTTTGGGGTTGGACCATCGGGGTAGTCCGTTCCTGACTTTGTAGCAAAACAACTGACTCCTGCATGAAACTCATCGAAGGAATTCATTTGTTTAGTCAATTACCAAAATTTGGATGATTTTGAATATTCTTTTGAAAAGTTATCAAGAAAAACATTTTTCATTTTGTAACTTCGAGGGCCCGTTTTCTCGGGCTGTTTTCTCGGGTTTCGCTCCGTGTTCTGTATTTTCTCCCCATAAGGATTATTTTCACAACGTTTCGGCAAAGTCTCATTTGCCATCTTCTGGTGATGTCTGGTTTTTTCAACTAGACTGATTAATTCGAACTCTGTGTCTCAATTTATAGGATGGATGTTTCCCTTTACCTGCGTTGCTGCCACTACCTGTGTTTGCTCGACTACCTGTTTTGGTCTTATTACCTGAGCTGCCTCTCCTGTCTCTGTTATTGTACCTGTATTGTCCTGAACCGAGTTTTGCCTCTGGAGTTGAGCAGTCTGATTGCTTGTGCGAAGTGATAAAACGGATCTCCATGTTGATGGTAATCTTTGCGCATCATCCCTCTTGTTCATATTATTAGGTGATAGTGGCGAGCCCATTGGTGCCCCTTCAATTTGTCTGTATCGTTGGTCGTTATAGATGAAGTAAGTGTTTTTGATGCAATGTTCCGCCAATGTGATGATATGCTCTTCCGTTTGTATCTCTTTTTGATTATTTCTAGTGCCTCTCCGGTGGGTACCTGGGTAAATAACGAGGTTACATCAAAGCTGACAAGGATGTCGTCCGGACTAACGGTTTGTGTTTTCAATATGTCTATGAGGTGGTCGGCATTGCGCACATATGAATCGACCTTTTCCGCATGTGGTTGAAGTACATGAGCAACGTGTTTCGCTAATTGATGCACTGGTGAACTTACCGAGCTAGTTGAAAAAACCAGACATCACCAGAAGATGGCAAATGAGACTTTGCCGTATATATATATATATATATATATATATATATATATATATATATATATATATATATATATGATGTGTTGTTCTTCCGGGTGTTCATCCGTTGGGTACTATTCGATAGTCGACGTTTCGCCATCATCTCAGATGGCATTATCAAGACGAGTTACTGCTTCGCTTCGAGTAATTCCATGATTACTTCAGATAGCTTCTTCTGTATGATTTGAAGTGCTTCTCCGACAGGAACGTTGGTGTAGAGGCTTTCCACGTCGAAACTCATCAGTTGATCCTGCTCTTTGACTTCGATTGCCCCTAGTAGTTCAACAAAATGCCTTGAATTTTCCACAAAAGATTATGTGTTTCCTTGCAATGGTTTAATTATTGGTAGTAAAAATCTGGACAAGTTCTGAGTGGCTGAATCTCTGGAGCTAATGATCGGTCTGAGCGGAACATCCTTCTTGTGGATTTTGGGTAGTCCATACAAGTGAGGGGGCTTACTGTGGTGCGGTGTTAGCGATGATCTTTCTTTTTCCGAAAAATCGACTTGGTGTTTTTTCAAAATCTGGTACAACTTCCTTTCAATTGATGCAGTAGGGTCCCTTACGATCTTCGTGTATTTTCTTTTTTGAAGCACCTCTTCGAACTTCTGTTCGTAGAGATCAGTATCCATCATAACACTAGCACTTCCCTTATCTGCAGGTAAGATCTTGATGGTGTTGTCTCTATGTAGCCCGTTCAGGGCTCTTCGTTCTTAATTGCTGATGTTAGATGTTGGAACTGATTCTCGATCTAGCTGTTCTCTGATTTTCCATCCGAATTCTTCTGCCTCGGTCTGATCAATAAGGGAACTGGTGATTCCACTGCAGTTAATATTTCCAAAGTGGGCACAGATGTTGGTGCAATGGTGAAGTTTATACCTTTCCTCAACAAGGATTCCTCTATGTCCGTGAGCGGGCGGGACTCATGTTGATGACGGTGGCGGCTTCATATTGTCCTGTTTTCGATCTGCATTTGGGTATTGTTTGTTGAATACACCCGTACGGACCCGGAACCAGCGACCACCAGCAATCGACTAAGACAGGAATCATCAAGACTCTACTGGACCGTACTTTCGGGCTCTGTAATACAAAGGAACGCCTCGAAAAGGAACTAGGCATCATCAAAAATTACCTTAACGTAATGGTTACTTCGAAGTGATGGTGGAACAGGCTTTAGCTAGAAGACACCAAAAGCTCCACAAGGAAGAGAAGCTGCCACAACCAGTACTTGTACTTCCCTACATCAGAGAAGGATGAGAAGGATTGGGTCCAAGTATACCATCAGAACTGATGGTATACTTAGACAGATCTGAGAACACTATCCGTAGCAGCCTCACGAAAACCAGGCCACCAAACGCGGACTACGATTCCAAGAATTGCATTTACCGGATACCCTGCGAGTGCGGAGAATCATACATCGGTGAAACTAAAAGGCCAATGAACGTTCGCATTGCCGAGTACAAGAAACACATACAGCGAGGAGAAACCAGCAAATCCGAAATAGCAGAGCATGTTTGGACTCGTCAGCATAACATCAAGCTCAAGCTGAAATCATCCACGAGGAGGAACACTGGTTTAGGAGAAAATTCAAAGAAGCCGCATATATGTTATCGATAAACGCATTTAGCCAAGCTAGCGTAGAGATACGTAACATATGGAAACTTCTAATCAAGCGGAACACGACCAACTCTCACCAAACGGTCAACTCCCGCTAAAACCGAGGAAGTGGAGAGAGGGAAGAGGGGATAGGTGAAAGCACAAAGCACTCGTGACCTATAAATAGTCAGATCTTGAAGGAATAAGTCCAGTTATCACCCGAAGACGATTGTGGATACTAACAATCAAAACGTCGTGAAGTAACTTGGATTGGAATCTTTTAATTTTCATTTCTTGTTAATATTTTTTTAATCTTCATCTCGTGTTAATAGTTCAATTTTTTTGATTTCTTGGTTGTTGCTCGTATTTTATTTCATTGTAATTTCAGTTTTTTTGCTTCAAATAATTGTTATTTTTCAGCTGGTCTTTTTCATTTTTTACAGATTCTTTCAGGAATTTCAAATCAATTTATATCATAGACAATGGAAGTCCGAACTAATGAAATGCACCACGAAACAACCACCTTCAAATAAAAGGTGATAGACATTTGAATAATAGTTAAGAT
Source organism: Leptinotarsa decemlineata (assembly GCF_025532065.1). Classification (NCBI taxonomy): domain Eukaryota; kingdom Metazoa; phylum Arthropoda; class Insecta; order Coleoptera; family Chrysomelidae; genus Leptinotarsa; species Leptinotarsa decemlineata. The sequence goes on along the minus strand of NW_027412554.1, from coordinate 3,102,394 downwards.
TTAGTCAAAGTGTTTTGTTATATTAACAGTGAAAAAGATTTTGGACGAGAACACTATGATCAATTTTGAAATATGGCCAAATTGAATGATGGTTTTACATTACATGACCAAATAAGACTGGAACTAGCATATTACATTTATATATTTTCTGTGAATATGTTTCATATTGGAAAAGAAAGGTTTTGACTAAAACCTTCTCAATCTTTATATAAAAAATGTGGGAGTCTTCCAAAGAAAGGAAGAAAGCAATAAGTTTCAAAAAATTGACTCTGTACAAAGAAGTAACTTTCAGACATAAACTAGAAGAAAATCTCTCTCGAAACAACTACTTTTACATAAGCATTGAGTTACACGAATGAAAAATACTTCCGAAACAAATATTTTTATATGAATACTGGATTATACAAAGATGGAGAAGTAGAAAGGCAAAATTTTTCTTTCCCAAAAATTCATCTTTCTCAAAAATATACCTACTCCATTCAATTTAAATGTTTTATATTATTTCCAAAATCAGTGGAATAAATAACACAATATCAATTCACGACTTTCATAATAAAAATTGATGAATAATTTAAAGTGATTCTATCCTTTACTAATTGGAATGAAACATATGGGTTCATTTTGCTGTGAATATCTATAGAATTAAAATGCTATGTTAATTCACTGAAACAGGTTATTTATAAAGGTTTTTTGCGATAGAAACATATATTGAAATTAGAAGGCGGTACTGTTTCATGAAACGAGTTATTCGATTATTTTGAAAAACCAATCCTCACACGAGGCCTTACAAATTAAACGGAATGTATCATTCAGAGAAACCACCACCCACCCGAAGACCTACAAACTCTATGGAATGTATCATCAGTTTTTTTGCCGTAAACACATACCTATATATCGAAATAAGAATGCTGTACTATTTCATTGAAACGAGTGAATCGATTATTTTGAGAAACTACCCCTCCAACCCTTACAACCCTTACGGAATGTATCATCGGGTCCAAGATAAGAATGTACATTATGGGGATATCGGAAACGGTAAATGATACGGGGTCGATTGAATTAGAGAAAAGTGGCGCATTTATGTGCCTTATTATATGCCATTAGAAAGTTTTGATATTCCGAGCAGTTTCGGAGATATCCGGGAAAAACCGAAATTTGAGAATTTCGTTTTATTTTCTCCTAGCTTTATTTTCAAAGAAAATGTAAAATAAATTGCACTTTGCCATGGCCACTGTGTAAGGACTACACGATAACGTAAGCACAATTTTTCTGCGACGTTTCGTCTTTTAGAAAACGTCATCAAATTTTTATTTTTATATGGGCCGAAACTGAAGTTTACCCTGTATACGACTCCATTTTCCATTGAGACTACAGCAACGTATCACACAATATGACTTCATAACCATTTCTCGCGCAAAATGGAAAGTGATTACTTAACCTGCTTTTCTTCAATTTCAGATAGTACGGGCTGGAAAAATAAAGTAAATTGATTAGTCTTATTTATAATAAATTTTGTTGAATACAAAAATGAGTCGCAATATCAAAAGAAACTTATAACAAGTGTTCAAATAGCCCGCCGTTTTTTTCTAAGCACAAGTACGCTCGTCTCACAGACGAATTTAAAACTTGAATATATTCGGAACAATATTGTTAAAGGATGCAGTAACCAATTCTAGCAAATCTTCATCTTTTTGAAAATTATGAGAGTACCATTGTTGGTGATCTTAGTTTCAACAGACCAAATTATTTTGAAAGGGAAATTTTCATCGTCTTGGCATTTTCTAGTGTACCATTCACAAAAGGTTGGTCGCCTTGCATCGTCACCTGGTCTGAGTCCATGACAAATCCTATATTTATATGGATTATATTAATTTTTTCCTAAAATGAATTGAGCGGTGGATTTGGCTACTCCGATATTATATTCAATGGTGGGTAGGTAGGGATGTTGTGAAAGGATTTACGAGTATGTTCTATTGGTGGTTTCATTTTGGAATCTTAGCTCTACCTAATATGCATCTATCAGAGGATAGAAGTAAGGGACATATCGAGAGTCAGCAGATGCCGCAATTTAGTTCGAAATTTTCTTTCAGATGGTTGACTATTGTTCTTACTATTTGTTATCATAACACACGCTAGTGTGTTATGATAACATAACACACTAGAATATGTTTTGGTCTATTTGACTAAGAAAAAATTTTCTACTTGGGATGGTGAAGTCAATTTGTCGGAGAACGTCCTTGTAACTGGAGCGCCGCATATGTCCGTGGCAGTTCATCGCGTCCTACACACCAGTTGCTGTCTGCCGTGTATTCATCAATACAGACTGACAAAGCTCAACGTATTGAATTGGTTGATGAAACGCAATGGCAGGCAACGTGTTGCGCACACACATTGCATCTTTCACCAACAGTACTCAATTTTTTTTTTTTGAACTCACGTTTTTGTTTTTGTGTAAATATGTATCACATCAGGACATCTGTGACTTCTACTTATGTATTTTTTCTCAATATCGTTTTAACTGTGAATGTGAAGTCTTCATTATTATTATGATTCGTATTTTATTTTCAGGTATTATTACCTGATAGAGAAGTGGTTACTGTATCCGTGAGAAAAAGTGCGAATACTGATGAAGTATATGATGCAGTTATCAAAAAAATTGGAATGTCCAAAAAAATTTCCAACTACTTTTATCTTTTCGAAATAGTTGAATACAATTTTGGTAAGTAAAATTAATTTTTTTCATAATTTTCCGCTTTATAGAGTCTTTGGGTTATTAAACAAAAATTGTTGTTGAATTTGTTCCAGAAAGAAAGCTAAAACCTAGTGAATATCCACACAATTTATACGTACAAAACTATAGTACCGCCACAAGTACCTGTTTGAGCATTCGGAAATGGCTGTTTTCCATCAATAAAGAATTGACGTTGATGAATGATCCTCAAGCAACCTCTTATTTATTTTGGCAGGTAATAAATAGTAATAATATTGGAACATCTTCCCAATCAATGCATAATCCTTCCAAATTTTTTTTGAATGAACATTTTCCACCCAAATTGTTTTTTTTTCTTATAGATTCATTTATATTTCTTTTATGTAGAAATACCGAATACTCTCAAAAGTTTTTTTGAAACCCTGATTTTATATTACATTGTATGTACGTATAGGTATCATGATTTTGGCGCTTGAGTTCAGAATATAACTCTAACAGTAGATGCACGGGTGGCAACGGGTTCTCGGGCTGAGGATTTGTCTCTACTGTTATTGAACATTGTATTGCAAGTTACTAGGTTTTCTAGACCATAATAGGTATAAAGTATGCTATACATAGCAAGACAAGTCGTCTATAGACGACTTGTCTTTCTAGTCCTTCACAAATGCAGCAGGTCCTGAATATTTTTATAGCAAGATGAACCAACCGATGAAAAAGGTCTACATATAAGATCAACGTAATCGGTCATAGTAGTATTCACCAAGACGAAAAATATAGATGATTTAGGACCTCTAAAACTTTTACACATCTGTCGGAGGAGGTCAAATATCTGAAAGTGATACTAGATCCCAGGCTGACCTAACATTCAGAAAGAGTAAAGAGACTGGCAATAATGGCTGCCAAGGTGCACTTACTGAAAGACATGAGGGCTGAAACAAGACATGATGTCAGCTCCGCAACAAAGTAGTTGAACCCATGATAGCATATACATATATGGTCTGGTGGCCAAAGGTGAAAGACCGGTATTAACAGGCAAGCAATGTACGAAAGCTTGCTCTGTAAGCATCGGAAATACCTAATACCAAATAGCTGTATTGAAAATGCACTTGAATCTTCCTCCAATATTGCCACATCTACATGTAACAGACATTAACTTAGAAATTTCAAATGTTCATTTTTGAATTCTGCATCAAAATCCAAATCACTTTTGTTGAATATGTTCTATACTTATCTCTCATCGTTTTTAAAGTATTGATTATTTTGTAATTTTTTGGGCGAAAACATGGTATTTTTAACATTCAATATCGCATGAATTAACTGATACATCGAACTCAACTTCTGGCAACATTGAGATAAGATATTGTGGTTGTTATTTCAGAATGGAACTCAAATCTCATTTTATACACAGTGTCTGAAAAATACGTCTCAATTTGTATCTTTGATAAACGACCATAACTAATTTTTGTCAAATGGAACACCCTGTATATTATTCAATCTTTGAATTCAGCCAACCAATGTGAACAACTTTGATCAACTATGTCCTATACCTATTTCTGACCGTTTATGAGATATGAACTATTAAAAAAATTGCTCGTATGCAAGCATAAAATTTTCAATAAAATCAAAAATCAAGTGCATAATACACACATTCTTAAAATTTCGGCAAGGATAATGGTGTGTCATGATCTAAATCAGATTTGAAAAACAAAATAATGGATTTGATGATAACTTGTTCAAAACTGATTAATACAGTTTATTGTATGATTTTCACTATATAGGGTTTTACAAAAACTGCGACACGCGTTTCGCTATTCAATAGCTTCCTCAAGCGTAAACTATCCGACTTCATATTGAAGTAGTGAGTCCGGTGACTGGTGATATGGAAAATTGAATTAACATTTTAGGATATTTTTATGCTTATCCTCATGCATCAGTATCTAGTGCTGCGGTTGATTTGGGAATATCTCGAATTTCTATATGGAGAATTTCACAAAAACATAATATGCACGATTATAAATTAATTAGGCTGCAAGCTTTGCATAAAGATGATCCACCAAAACGGGTACAATTTTGCGAAATGGCACTAACATGGAGATACGAAGATCCAAACTTTTTGAAAAAATTATATGGACTGATGAATCACAATTTTCACGTGAGGGAATATTCAATTGTCGAAATAATCACTTCTGAGGAAAGGGGATTCCAAAAAAAATTCAGTTCTAATGTTTTTTGTATGCTCATGGATGATAAAGTTTCTATTTTCATTTATGGAGATAATTTGCCCCTGAACTTTTCTCGGAATTGTTGGTATTGGTTGAATGGAGCTTCTAGACATTGAACATGTGAAGTGAGTAGGGAACTAACCGATATGTTCGAAGAACATATAGAACATAGAACACCTATCAATACGAAACAGGAACTGAAAGATCGGGTTAGATGTGTCTTCGAGGAAATCAAGGCGTCGGAAATCCGCTGAGCCACGACGGCTGATCACGTAATAACATCAATCCATCAATGTTTACAAGTAAATGGTCAGCATTTCAAGTAACTGAGCTACTGAATTTTTGTCATATCAGTATCAAATGTCAATTAATTGCGAAGCTAGTTTCACAATATTGTCTCTTGTTTTCTAATGTAGAATTATTTTGTTATCAATTTAATTTTGAAAAGTGTTCGTTCTTGTGTAATGTTTACACAATAGTAATGTTTGTCATACACCCACTATGAAATTTCAATCATCTATTTCATTGATATATACATATATGATACATATATATATATATATATATATATATATATATATATATATATATATATATATTATATATATGAAATCTGTTTTTCCGTTATCCAGTTGTCACACCCCTACGAACGACAACCCTCAGAAGTCGAATCACTTCTCTCGTACAAGTCGCTCTTATAATATCAGGCGTAATATCACTGCACGCTAGTCGAATTTTCATTTTCAGATCATCCACATTCAAAGGGGGAGTAGTGAAAACAATATCTTTTAAATAACCCCATAGGAAAAAATCAAGCGGTGATAAATCTGGGGAACGAGCCGGCCACCGAATTGGACCCTTATTACCAATCCATCTATTTGGGTACGTTCTATCCAGATATTCAGTAACAACCTGTGAATTGTGAGGAGGGGCACCATCTTGTTGCCACCAAATTCCTTGTCGTTATGCTATGTGAATATCTTCCATCAACTGGATCAAATCATTTTCTAGAAAATGTAAATATCGCAATCCATTGAGATTTTCATTGAAAAAGTAAGGTCCTATGATGCGGCCATTGAACAATCCACACCATACATTAATACCCCAAGTAGTTTGAAAATTACTTTCGCGGACCCAGTGGGGATTTTCTTGAGACCAATAGTGACTGTTATGTCGATTCACAACTCCATTATTGTGGAATCGCGATTCATCGCTCCACAAAATTTGACTGAATATGTTAGGACTTTCATGTAATATTACCTAAATACAAGCAATGAATTCAAGTTGTCGTTCAAAGTCCGTGGGTTTCAAACCTTGTACCAACTGAATTTTGAATGGGTGGTATTTATTTTCTTTCAGAATTCTCTGTACAGTAGATTTACTCACACCGACTTCTTCTGCAAGAGTACGGATAGAAACATGTGGATGAATCTCTCTAAATCTTCAGTTCTAACAGATCTCGTATGATGACGATGCTTTATAGTAGAAGGAAATGACCCAGTTCGCAATTTTTCTACAACTCTCGAAAAAGTCATTCGTGACGGAATGGGTCTGTCTGGAAAACGTTCTTGGTATAGACGTTGTGCTTGACGGCAGTTTTTCTGACATCTGACAAAAATTAATAACATATCAATGCAATCACTTGGACTAAACGCGAAAGGCATACTAGAGTTTTCGCACAAAGAACACAGTTACTGTTTTGCAAAGAATCACTGAATCGAACTGACAAGTAGATACAATTCAACAACATTTGTTACTATGGCATCAACAAGCATAAGCTACTTGATGAAATTGTGCAATATAAAGCAATTCACCCTCAAGTTAGTCACATTCTCAAGAATTTCAATATTATATTCAACTGATATCGATATCGTATCGTAGAGGTGAGAATAATGGTTTGTATTCAGTAGTAGTCTAGTTCAATTTAATAAAAGATATAGACTGGATTCGTGTACGAGTAAATAAGTTTTTTTGAAACTTTATATTTAAGGAAAAGTGCAATAACTCAACAATGCCGTAACTGAAATTCAAAAACCAAACATGAAATGATATCAGAATTTAACGTAGCATCTGAATATGTAATGATATACAGGGCGTTCTATTTTAAAAATGGAATTTTGGTCTGTAGCACCTACACCAAACACCCTACCCTGTATATTAAAAATTATATCAAAATATAGCTCTCATGAACAACTAAAACTTTTGTAAGAAACATTTTTGTGTATCTCCTTCAACAAACCAGATATTGCCTGTCACATAAAATGTGGTACACCCGGTATATATATATATATATATATATATATATATATATATATATATATATATATATATATATATATATATATATACAGGGTGTCCCGGTTCTTGACGATAAACCTTGAGGTGGTGATAGCTGAGGTCATGACTAGCTCATAACAGGAAAAAAGTTTAGGTAAAAGTGTTTTCGTTTTCGAGATATCGGAAATTTTCTTTTTTTCGAAAATCTTGGTTTAGTATTTTCAATGTTACGTCATAAAAACATGACTTATCCACAGCAAAAAAAAATATTAGCACTGGGTGAAAAACACCCACAAAATAAAAAATGTATCAAAAAATAAAATATTGAAGGTAGAAGAAAAAAACATTTTTTCACCCTTCGTAATTTTTCAAGGAAAATTTATTTGTGGGATAATTTTATAAATACAGTACTATGTATTGTAATTAAAAAATAAAAATCAAATAAATCATGTATGCAAACTTTATTAAAAGCTTTTACAATAAATGCTCGAACTGAGCACCACCTGCCCGGATACAGGTACGACATCTGCGAATAAAAGAGCGTGTCACAAATCGTGCCTGGTGTAATCGATTGCACGTTTCAGCGGCGCCGTTAATACGATCACGAAGATTTTCTACAGTTTCTATCGGTTTAAAGTAAACATTTTCTTTGAGGAACCCCCAATAAAAAAAATCCATAAGATTTAGATCCGGGGAGCGGGCTGGCCAGAGAATTGGTCCAAGTCGACCAATCCATCTGCCAGGAAATTCATCTTCTAGATAATCCCTTACAGGCCGGGCGTAGTGTGCAGGACAGCCATCATTTTGCAGCCACATGCCTTGTCTCATTGCGAGAGGAACATATTCTAAAGGCCATTCAACTCGTCCCTTAGTAATTCTAAATAGTGTTGACCATTAAACGCTCCAGGTATTTCAATGGGTCCTACTACTTGGCCATTAATGATTCCGCACCACAAATTAATTTTAAACTGGTATTAAGAGCGGTCTTCTCTGATGGCATGTGGATTAGCCAAGCTCCAGCAATGCAAGTTGTGCATATTCATGAAGTTGTCTTTTTTAAACGTATTCTCGCCAGTCCACAGAATCTTACTAAGAAAGTCAGGATCAGCCGCGTGTCTCACCAGCATTCTTTGACAGAACAAAACTCTTGGTGCATGATCTCGTGGCAGTAATGTTTGCACTCTTTGCAAGTGGTATGGATGGTACCTGTGCACTCGAAGAATGCGATTTTTGAAATTTTTGAAATTCCGATTTGTCTTTCAATCGCACGTACCGAAATATCTGGACTCTCTTCCACGCAAGCCAGAACCTCTTCTTCAACATCTGGACCAAGGATATTTTCTGCATCGCGATTTACCTGTCTTCCAGGAATTACTCCTTCCGTGTAGGATCGATGCACATTAATGAAGATCGGTAATCCGGATATCTCTTCTCGATACGCCCTCGATACAACCCTGCTGCATTTGCATTACCCGACATTCGCCGCAAATAAAATGCATATTCGCATATTGCAGTAGAGTAAGCCGCATTATTAAAAATATCCACATCACAAAACAGTTTCAAATCCAGTTCAGAGCAGCGATCGTTAGTTCTTATCGATAACAGAAATACACGTGCGATACAATGAACAGCGAAAAACGAACTGACATGAATGATACAAAGAAGCGTGGACGCGGTAGCGGCGGGCAAGGGGAGGGGGCCTTGGAAGGAAACCTGTTTGTGTCTCACTTCTCATGGAAACACCCCCGTATTTTCCGTAATATTCGAGGTGGAACTATGAAACTCTCAGGACTGATGGAAATGCTCAAAATGCACTTACCACCTGAATGGGGTTGGCCAAAGTGATATACACTGTCCGCCACTCGCGATGGAACACCTCATTTTTAGGTAAAACATATTACGGCGCAAAATAGTTCGCTTCCAATACCTGAATCCCTTCATTCTATCTGGAAAGTACTCTCAGGTATGAAAGATACAGATGCCCTTTTGAGCCTATCTGAGGAAAATGTCACAGCACCACATTCTCAGATTATCGAGATAGTGTGAAGCAGTGTATGAAAAAGTGTATGAAAGATTATTCGTAAAACTAATTCTGGTTGCTGAACATCCAAATTATATCCCAACCAGAAGTGAGAGCTCTTGATTGATGAGCAAAAATTGCAAAAAATGGAAAAAATCTATATTCAAAGGTTCACATCTCGACAACTGTACAATTCTGAGCTTTGGCTGTGGACACTTTCAATCAGCACATCAAGAACTACAACATATAAAAATTTCGGCAAAATTCAAGGCAAGCCATTTCTCATAAGAAATGTGCGGGGTCCTTTATCAAAATATTAAGGAAATATTTTACCATCCGAAACAAAATGAATCTTCATACTCATTGCAACACCGAAACAACTGTTAATTTTTAAAGAAAAAATCGCAATCGGTGAACAGGTAGAATTTAGATTATTTTACCTACTTGCTGAATTGTTGTCTGAAATCATTTGAAGGGATTGAATTACATCAGTTTCATTGAATCATACGGTGCCCTCAAATCACTATGAAAAACAGTTGCTCATTGATATTTACTGTCACCTGACAATATTGTTGAAAGATCTTGTTGTATTAACCCCCAGACCAGTTTTCATTGCATTTGTTGTTTCTAGTATTGCTGTTCTTTGAATCACCGTTGTTCCTGTTGTTTCTGCCGTGTTTTTGTTCCCATTGTGTTTATTTGTTCCTGTATTTGTGTTGGATATTTTTCCTGTGTTCCAGTTGTTTTCTGTTCGTGAGTCCCTGTTCATATTTTAATATTTCTGAAGTTCCCATTTCAACTGATATCAGCTCATTTTGATTGACAAAGTTCAACATGGCACGTCTGTCACTTCAAGCAAAAATTGAAATTGTTTTAATTGTTGGTGAAGGGGTGAGGTCTTATCGTGAAGCGGCCGCTGAATTTAATAGAAGACACCCGCTAGAGGTAGCTGTACACCCTGGAACTACATAAAATATATTCGTGAGCACCGGCCAAGTAACAAAGGACAGAAAAATTGTAAAACATCATACTGATGATGATACGATATTGGCGGCTCATCAAGCTGATCCTAGAATTAGTTTGAGAAACTTATCGCTTCAACTCAATATGAGTCGCAATAAAATATGGAGGTGTTTAAAGAGGTATAAAATGCATGCGTTCAAACCCAAATTTTTACATACTCTGCACGAAGGAGATGAAATCTGCCGTATGGAGTATTGTTTATGGATGCAGGGAAATTATCTCAATGACAGGAATTTTTTAAAGTATATCTTATACAGTGATAAGGCTACCTTTACCACGAATGGTGTTGTATCTTCCCAGAACATGAGGTTTTGGGCTGAACAAAATCCAAATTGGGTAGTGAATTGTAGAGACCAAATATCTCAGAAAATTAATGTGTGGTGTGGTATCCTGAACGAAAATTATCGCCTCGGCCATTTTTTTTCGATCAAAATTTAAACGGACGACTATTCGTTGATTTTCTCGAAAATGCATTTTCCGATGTGTTGGAAGAACTACCTTTGGATGTGAGACACAGCATGATTTTTCAGTTAGATGGTTCACCAGTTCACAATGGTGCCATAACAAGGGTTTGGTTGAATAGGAATCTACCTATGAAATGGATAGGACCCAATAGCCCTCTCGTAGTATGGCCACCACGATCCCCAGATTTAACTCCACTGGATTTTTATTTATGGGGAAACTTGAAAAATAAAGTGAGGATAGGCCAACAAATAAGGAAGATATCCGTGCAAAAATTATACAAGCGTGTAGAGAAATCACACCTAGAGAACTGAGAAGAGTTGGAGGAAATAATAAAAGGCGCATAGAAAAATGTGTTCGATTGGAGGGAAATTTCATAGAAGGCACGAAAATATAAAATAGTCAACAGTTAAATCATTTGAAATTGATTGTTTTGTTTTTTAATTGAAAATGTGATTTTGAAAGTAGTACTTCGAAAGAATTTTGAACTACATAACATTTTTCGCCACAAAATATCCTTGTTTTTTTTTAAATAATGGGAAAATGAGAATATGAACTAACATTAACCATCCTAAAACCTCACTGATTACATGTTACCGTTACTCTTACAAAATTACCATTTTCTCTCTTATTGAGAAGGAATAACTTTCCTGACAACAAAATAAAAAGTAAATTATTTATGTGAAAACAAAAGTCGAGTTTTTCTTAAAAAATTTCGTTCATGTTTTGATGTCAAAACCAAAAAAAAATCTACTTCAATTATTACGGAAGATATGTTTTACCGTAAAAATGGGGTGTTCCATCGTGAGGGGCGGACAGTGTATATCACTTTGGCCAACCCCATTCAGGTGCTAGGTGCATTTTGAGCATTTCCATCAGTCCTGAGAGTTTCATCGTTCCACCTCGAATATTACGGAAGATACGGGGTGTTTCTATAAGAAGTGAGACGAATTCGGATTTTTCATGACTGAATTTTTTCAGGAAAAAAGTGTAATCGTACTAAGTTGGTAGTTCTGATCACGAATCTGAAAGAATTTTGAGCCTATTTTGCCCCTAATACGTTTTACCGTAAAATATCGATTTCTCAGAAAAGTTTATTCTTGACAAAAGTTTGTGCATGTTCCAAAACTATACCAAGTGTACCTGAAATGGCTTTATGACAAACACCATACAGGATACGCCAAAAAATATGAAGTTCGTTCAAGAGTAAAGTACCCTTATTACAAAAAATATAGAAATGTGTTGGAGAGAAAAGTTGCTTAGAATTAAAAGTTATGTTCAGATACGAAGTCATGGTCTGCTATTCGATTTTTTTTCTTTTGGAAAATTTTGAATATGATACATATTTTTACTATTTTGATTTAATATGTATTTGAAGTAGCCACAATCAAATCAGTTTGTAGTATTTTTTATCAAATTGAGGTGTATTTGTAAAATTTACTTGAATTTCTATTTTTTTTAGGTGACCGTCAACTTCATGTTTGTTGCAACGATATTTAACAGAACTCTAGAATAAAACAAATACTCTTTTTAACGAGGCAAATACTTTACTAACTGAATGTTCATATAAATAAACTGTCAAAATCTATCGCGGATAGCCATGAACAAAAAAGAACCAATAAGCGATAGTACAGAAAAATACAGTAGGTAACTTAACAACTTAACAGGTACTAACAATAAAAATTATCGAAGCGTCTCTGTATGTCCACCTTGTCTTTCGATGCATTCAATTGTTCGCTCATAAAATTCGTTTAATGTAGATCGCAACACATTGGCGGGAATATTTCTGCAATGAACTCGTATTGAAGTTTCAAGCTCATTAACATTATTGAAGGGGCGATCTCTGTAGACTTTTTGTTTCAAGTATCCCCATAAGAAATAATCTAGAGGTTAAAGGTCTGGAGAACGAGGAAGCCATCGAGGATCGATATTTCGTCCTAACCATTTATTACGAAATGTCCTTTTCAGCTACTGAGAAAAACATTTCTAGTAGAATGGGCAGGACATCCGTCATGGAACCATAACTTTTGCCGTTCTTCTAATACTCCAAAAACTCTCCTATTTCAGTTTCCAAAAAGTTCAAGTACCTGTCACCATTCAAATTCTCGCGAAAAAAAAACGGACCTAGTAATTTATCATTTAATATACCACACCAAACGTTTGTTTTCTGATAGTATTGATTTTTGTTGACATCTGACCACCATCTGCAATTTTGTGATGATAGAACCCCATTTGTTGTAAAAGAAGATTCATCTCCAAACAGAATACATCGATGAAAATCTCGTTGTTCTTCTATTTCACTCTGAATCCACATGGAAAAATCATATCTCAAATCATAGTCTCTTTCTTGAAATGTACAAATGAATGTAGGTTTGTAAGCATGGTACTTATTATTTATTACATGGTATAATCACTAATTTCTTGGGTGGACCTTCTAACATTTTCTCTACTACTGCTTGAAGTACGTCAAGCTGGTTTTCTTCTGTGCATACAGGTTTCATACGCTCCGTATTATGTTTATATTCTAGTGAGCCGGTCTGTTTGAAATTCTTTAAAATTCTACTTACACTTGAATAGCAAATTTGTTTGTCTGGATGCCGCTCGTTGAAAATATTTGCAGCTTCGCGCATCACCACAGATTAAAACTAATTCTACCTTTTCAGTTAACGTTAATAATACTGGGCGAGGCATTTTTAATTAAGGGCAAATATGAACACGTTTTACAGTCAAGTTTTAAGAAGCCTCACTATCAAACTACAGTATTGTTTCAAGGCATATGTGTTTTTTGTTCATGGCTATCCGCGATAGATTTTGTATTGTTTTTTTATATCTGTTCTAGTTGAGGCATTGTTGTCAGAATAAAAGGAATTTTATACTTTTATTGACAGTTTATTCATATGAACATTTAGTTAGTAGTGTATTTGCCCCGTTAAAAAGAGTATTTGTTTTATTCTAGAGATCTGTTAAATATCGTTGCAACAAACATGAAGTTGACGGCCACCTAAAAAAATACAAACCGAAATAAATTTTACAAATACACTTCAATTTGATAAAGAATACTCCAAACTGATTTGATTGTGGACTTCAAATACATATTAAGTCAAAATAGTAAAAATATGTATCATACGGGGGTAATTCAAAATTTTACAAAAAAAAAGAAAAAAAATTCGAATAGCAGGCCATGACTTCATATCTGAACATAACTTTTAATATATATATATATATATATATATATATATATATATATATATATATATATATATATATATGTAACAAATAGTGGACAATAACACTCCAAAAAGGGGGCAAACCGCGACACGTGTTTGTGGCTATTGGCCTCATCAGCGCGGTGCACCCAAGTGTCAAGATGGGCAACACTTGTTTGCCGAAAGCTATATATATATATATATATATATATATATATATATATATATATATATAATATATGAAATTACCAAGGATGGACCTTTCCAAATTTGATAGGAATCTCAGAACTTGGCAGACCTTCAAAGATATGTTTGATTCCCTCATCCATAATAACTATTCTCTTACAAACGTTGAAAAATTCAATTATTTGTTGAGCTGCTTGAAGAATACTCCTTTGACGATGATATCATTGGCATGCAATTGAGCATACAAAAAAACTCTCTAGTTCCGATAACTCTCAAACATCAAGCTCCGTATTGCAGTATTAGAAAATCAAGGTTTCCCGGTGGAAAAAGGATTTCATTCTCTTTCAAATGCTTTTTGATAGACTGGACTCTGCAGCAGCCACAAGGTTTGAACTCGAGCATGGTTCGAATTTAGCAAGTGACAAGTATTATCCAACTCTGGTTGAAGTTTGAATAAACAGTGTGTAACTCCTGACAATGTTCATTTTTCCAATAACAGTTCTGCAAAAAGAGTTCACTCCTCAAAATTCAAAACTTCATTCCAGTTAATCAATCAGGACAGAGAGCCTCCTCATTTGTTATCGATTCTCATTATAAATCATCGTGTCAGTTGTGTCACAATGATCATAATATTTACGACTATCCGGTATTCTATTTCAAAGGCGGTATTCTATTTTAAAGACAGATTCACTCTGACAAAAAATAATAAATGGTGTACAAATTGCCTTGGCACTCGGCATGGTTCTCGCAGTGTAACTCCATGGCACGCTGCGTGAAGTGCCCATATAACAATTTCATCTGAAGAATGGTGTTACAAAGACAAATTCTAAAAATTTCGTTAAGTTATGAAACCTCTATTAGACTCACCACAATATCCAATAAGAAGTAGTACCATCACTGTTAATTGCTTTTATTTTTGTATGTTTGCGTGCATTATGGAGTGGTGCTTGTTGGTTGAGTTAGAGTAGCTTTGAGCTAGACTTCGCCAAGGAGTACCAGAATCTCCTGTAAACTATTTTCATTTTCAATATATCTTTGTATTGTTTTTTTTGTATTATCAATAAAGCCGATTTATTATTATTATTATCATTAAAATTGGTGGAGCACTTAAACGAGTGAAAATGGAGAAAACATATAATTCTAAACCTGTAAATTATGTGTACTGGAATTCACCGAAAGAGTTAGTTGCTCGCCTACGACTATTGGTAGCTTCAAAGTTAGCTGGGCATACTGGACATGACAATAAAATAATTTCAATAATTGAAGAATTACGTGAAGGAGTATAATATATTAATATATTCACAAGTATGATCACTGTCACATCATCATTCAATGCAGTAACATTATCACTTTTTTCTGTTTGATCATATTGAAATAGAATGACTAATGAAATAAATGATGTCAAACGACAAATTGTTAATGAATTACATAGACCTGCAAGACGTAATTTTAACAGAAGAATAACCATCATCAACGGTTTTGCAGATCTATAGCAAATAGATCTAGCAGAACTACAACCTTATGCAAAAAGTACTAAAGGATACCGATATATACCTGTAGTGAATTATTGTTACTCAAAATATTTGTGGACTGTAGCAGTTGAAGATAAAACAGGTAGTACAATAACAAATACAATGAAATATGTACTAAAGTAAGCCAAATTTTCCCCCATATACAAAGCGATCAAGGGAAAGAATTCTTTAATAGAAGCTTCTCATCTCTCATGCGAGAATATAATATCAATCATTATTCAACATTTAGCACAAAGAAGGCGGCTATAACAGAAAGAGTGTTTCGTACAATATATATATATATATATATATATATATATATATATATATATATATATATATATATATATATATGCCTGTCAGTCCAGAAGGTCGTCAATTGATTCACAACATTACAGTGCGTATTTTGGATGAAAAAAATAACCTTATCGATTTTGGAAGTGAAAAAGAGATTTTTATTATTTTGGAATTGAAGAAAATCGAATAACTATTGTTATGGGTTTCATTTATATAAGACAAAATTGTATTGAACAATCCCAAACCAAAACGAGCTGCACCATTAAAAAGAAAAGTGCATAAAAAGAAGCTCATTCCACACGTGTATGCTAAACATTTAGCACAGTTAGTTAGTTAGTATTTTAGCACAGTTAGCATTTGAACAATCACATGCTAACACATTATTGACATCTGGCTGGGGACGTTCACAGTTAAAACAAGAAATCTTAGATACAAACATGTATTTAGTGGAAAACTACCACTGAAATATTTGATGGGTTTTGCTGAAGATTACAACAAAAGTATCTTGAATGCTAAACAGGAGTTGATTTTGATTATCGCTCGATCATTCAAAAACTCATATATAGGTGAGGTTGATGCTGATTCAGAAATAAATAAAATCGAATAGAATAAGACATATTGTACCAGATGATAAACACAAGCTCAAACTTTTCAGTAGAATAAACAAAAGCGGTCTGAATGCCAAAATCAAGTTGGCTTATCGTATGTGGGACCTCTATGAACTACCATCATTACGTGGGATGGACTTCTTCAGACATATGGGTTATCAAAACATCTAACGCTCTGGAAACTCCCGTTTTGTCATCATCGCATTCCAAAGTACTACCACATCTGAAGATAGAACACAGGATATTACAAAATTCACAACTGCCGATATCAATAGTATTCGAGGATACTTGAATTCTGAAGTGTATCCATATGAGCGTTGGAATTTGAATTTCGATAAAAAACTTGATGCTCCTGCTTATTATGCTTTTGAGAGTTTCCAGCGAAGTTATTATGATAAAGATATGAGTGAACCTCTGATTGACATTGGACAATTTAGAGAGAATCCACTATTCATCATCGATTGTTCCAATCAACCGAATGCAACAAAATCATCCACTATTGATATAAAGATTGAGTTTGAGACGAGGAAGACCAAGTTTCCAGAAAACACTAAAGTATATGCATTAATTTTGCATGATAAAGCTTTAACATACAATGCATTGGATGGTTCAGTTCACAGCAGATATTGAAACTCTTTACATTATTGATACTATTTTATTTTTCCACTCTATCATGTACTGTTTTATAATATTCTTTTTTTAAATTTGTAACTGACTTATATCATGTATTGTAATTTTTTCCTAATTCATATATATCATATTCATTGTTTTGTAATCATTTTCAATTGTATATAATGGGATTTGAATAAATAAAACATGAAAATAATACAAAGTATTTTATTTGACATTATTTATGATTCATAGGAACATAGAGACTATCTAAAATAACTTCATCATTTTCGCGACCATCTTCAATTTCCTCTTGATTTTCATCATTAAATTCAAAGTGATGAATAATCCATTCTGGCAAGTATGGTTGGAGACTATACAGAAATCTTCCCAGGTTCAGTTCAGTCATAACCTCACAAAGTTGACACAATTCCAATTCATTATCCAAAAATTTGTTACAAACTTCTGCACCACTCCGATAATTCTCAGCATCACGAAGACATAATTCGATTTGTTTTTCATCATAGCATAGCATATCATAAATGCTTGCATGTTCGGCTCCATCACCCAACACCTTCAATTCAGACGACATATGTTGAACCGATGATTTGAGATCTACATCATCGATCCAATCTTGACTTGCATACTGCATCGACATCTTTGAATGGTGGAACTGAAATCGAATAAAAAAAAACAATAAGCAACCTCCAACTTGTTTTCCACGATATAATACTCACATTCCCATTTTACTTGTAGTTATAAAGTGAGTGTATTCAACTATGTTAGAAATGTTTATATTTCCATATAGTTATCATCTAAATCATCTATATAAATATTATTAAAACAAAAAGAAATTCACTATACATAATTACTATTATTATTCAATCATATTGAGTTTGACTAGAGATCGCGTTTTCATACCTGTAAAACTTTGTGGGCTTTGACCTAAATACACCATCGTATATTTACCATCCGATGCACCAGACACTTCGAAGTCACATCGCCTTGACTTCACTAAACAACAAAAAAGCAATTAATACGTCATAGTGGTGGGAGGCTTAGAACCGGCTCAAATCTCATACTGCCGGCATATTCTGGAATTGAAAATTCTCATCAGCAGGCTCCATGTAGCCAATTTTGATATCAAATTTATGTGGATCAAAGTTCACGCAGGCTTAATAGGTAACGATAAAGTTGATGAACTGACAAAGGTAGGCGTTAGAACAGGACAACGCATTGAAAATGAAAGTGGCGCTGAAGAATGATGTATAATCTTATCAAAGAGTAGGTTCAAGCAAAATTAGGCATGGAAAGAGTATTGTAAAAACTCTGCTACATATGTAAGAAACCACTATCGACAAGGGTGAAAAAAACACGGTACCCGAAAAAACGCGGCCCGAGAGATTGGATGGGAATTAGTCAGTCAACTCGAGCGAGCCAGGCGCGAGCATCATTATGCATTTTAGTTATTTATATCCAGATCGGAAAACGGGTGATGGTTTATTCGTTAAGTTCAATTGTGAATTGATGTATCTCCACCCCCCGATATCATAGACCTCTGGTGTCGATTTAAAAGGAACTCCCAATTCTCTCAAAAATAAATATTCCAAGACATTTGTCTCTGTCATCAATGACGTCATGTACCCTGCACGGTTTAGTGATGCCAGTGAACATGGTTACGCTGCTGTTATATATTGTAGATCTGTCGCTTTCGATTGTATTCGAGTACAGCTAATTTGTGCCAAATCGAAAGTTTCTCCTTTGAAAACTCTATCCATTCCGAAACTGGAGCTATGTGCCGCCCTCCTTTTATCTGATCTTTTTTCCTTCGTTTTGCCTATTTTTGAAAGGCATTTTCACATTGAAAAAATTCTCGCTTGATCTGATTCCTTAACAACCCTCTGTTGGATTCGCTCTTCCCCCCAGGTGGAAAACTTTCGTGAGCAATCGAGTCAGTCGAATCCACGAGAAATTACCTCCCGAGATATGGTATTATGTACCATCCGCCGAGCAAAACCCTGCTGACTGTTCCTCTCGTGGACTGTTTCCAGCCCGATTGTAGAGCATTCCCTATGATGGGCGGGACCATCTGGCTTCTCGAACATCCTTCATGTGGCCTTCTTTGTCAATTCCCTCTGAATTAAAGGCTGACTGTCTCACAGAAG